>NC_091182.1:30596249-30601249 GCF_040958095.1 Procambarus clarkii
CATCAGAACTGAATTAGTTTGGTCTCGGTAACACGCGTTCACTTGACTGGATAAACAAACATTCAAGTCCTCTTATCTCTGGGGCTTAGTAAGAACACTTTATATAATGTTCCCATGGGATGGATATTGACTCTTTCCAGAAACTGTTGTGCACTGCGCCGTCCCCTTCCACACTAGCTTCTCCCCTCCCACATCAGTGTCTCCCCTCGCTAATAACTGGTCAGTGACGTGGCAGACTCCATACACAGCTTCAAATGTAGATATGGTAGAGCCCAGTAGGCTCAGGAATCTGTACACCAGTTGATTGACAGTTGATAAGTGGGACCAAAGAGCCCCAGCTCAACCCCCGCAAGCACAACTAGGTGTGTAGTAAGAACACACCCACGAGGCTGGGGCTGTATATCCCCTTGAACTCTGCAGTGTCTGTACGGCTCCCCAGACACCCTCCCCCCTTCCCCTGAACCCTCACCCCCCACCCCAGCCACCCCAGTCCGACTCCCAGCTGATCCCCACACACCCCAGAGCGGACCCTACACCACACCCTCACCCTTCAAAGTGCTGACACACCCTCACCCCTCGTGGTGAGGCCATAATGACCTAACAGACAACAACGCTGAGACCCCACCAGGGGCAGGCAAACAGGCATAGACAGAGAAGATAGATACAGGGGATGTTTGAAAAGAGAGGAGACAGGTGGAGAGGGGGAAGGAGACGGGGAGAGAGAAACAGAGATGAAAGAGGATAAGATAGGGAGAGAAGGGCAGTGAGGAAAGGACGGAGAGAGACCCGAGAACAGCCGGGTACCCCACCTTAGCATACATATATCCATATATGGAAATGGTGGCGTGTTGGAGGTCGGAGGCCAAACGGAAAGAGGGGGAGAGGGAAAGATGGGGTAAGGGCAGGGATGTAAGGAGAGGGAGAAAGAATTGAGATGGGAGGAAGACGCTGTCCCGGGCACCACCGGGTACGCGTTCACGTGTGTGGTATAGCAACACTGTGGCACTCCCATCATGCTGAAAGCCTGACTAATACACCTTACTTATCTAATAAGTATTAGTAAATATTAGCCATTATTATTATTATTATTATTATTATTATTATTATGTAAAAGGAAACGTGCCTAATCATTTCTGTCCCACCCGGAACATATATATATTTTTTTATAACTAAATATTTTAGTTTTCCTGTTGTTTTTAAACTTTCAGTTTTTATGTGGAGCGAAAAGTTTGCTTTGGTGAGAGTGATGTGTGAGGATTTGGGCGGGATGTGTTCCCGGAAGCCGGGGCGGCGCTCTGCTCTATACTGTCGGTACATATGTTAAATCTTACGACACTTCTTGGCAAGTTTTAGATGTATGAGGGAAAACAATTTGCTGTGTATGGTATGGATTCCCCTGCACGCAACATTGTATGTTGCGTGCAGGGGGTGGTTGTGTATAACTCTCCCGCCACTGCTTAACATACTTCTCCCCCAACACAGGAGCCCAAAAGCCTTTCCTACCACCCCTCGACCCTGTTCCCCCGCCACGCTGGCATTCCTGACGTTCACATTGTGCTGATGTAGTGTGCAAGTGTACGTCCTAATGAACACGCACTTACCACCTACCCGCTAGTCTCCTGCTGTTACGTGTTCAGACGAGTGGCGGTGTGGGGGAGTGATCACGTGACCTTGGACAGGGGAGGGGGGGGGGGGTGAAGGGGGAGCCACACAAGAGCTGTGTACCCTCACACCCTCCCCTCCCCTCCCCCTCACCCACCTGCCTCTTCTTTCATGACTCATGTATTCACTCCCCCTCTCATTCCTTGCAATTACTAGATTATTATTTTCAGGTTTTCCAGTGGTTCATGCTCGTCAGTCCCTTCACTCACTCACCAGTCCCTTCACTCACTCACCAGTCCCTTCACTCACTCACCAGTCCCTTCACTCACTCACCAGTCCCTTCACTCATTCACCAGCCCCTTCACTCACTCACCAGTCCCTTCACTCATTCACCAGCCCCTTCACTCATTCACCAGCCCCTTCACTCACTCACCAGCCCCTTCACTCACTCACCAGCCCCTTCACTCATTCACCAGCCCCTTCACTCATTCACCAGCCCCTTCACTCACTCACCAGCCCCTTCACTCACTCACCAGCCCCTTCACTCACTCACCAGCCCCTTCACTCACTCACCAGCCCCTTCACTCACTCACCAGCCCCTTCACTCACTCACCAGCCCCTTCACTCACTCACCAGTCCCTTCACTTGTTCCTCACATGTTTAACAGAAGTCTATGACCGAGCAACAACCATTACCTAAGGAGGACTCAGAACAACGGGACTCACTAGTGAACACTGTGCATCTATATCCACCACCAAGATAATGTTATTAAAACAAGACTAAAACCAGTGCGCTAAAAATGAAACCAGAGAAAAGGAGGAAACCCCACTTCCATTTAAAACTTTGACCCAAATATCACAGTAACAAGGTTATCGCGAATAACCGAACTCGGTTACGGGCTCACCATAGCCCGTGCTACATGGACATTTTGTTCTGAGTAGATAAATCTAAAACAACAACAACAACTGTTATGCCATCTCGTGTAACGTCCGTTCGGGGGGGGGGGGGGGGGGGGGCCGTCCTTGAAGAGCGTGCATAATGTTCTCTTTTATGTCTGCCAGCCCCGCCCCCTTTTGCCGCCAGCCCCGCCCCCTTTTGCCGCCAGCCCCGCCCCCTTTGCCGCCAGCCCCGCCCCTACTGGGGGTGAAAGATCTAACCGATACCATCAACACATTACTCTACATTAATTGATATCCAACTGTTACCTCTGTTCACCTAGCAGTAAATAGGTACCTGGGAAATAGATAATTGTTGTGGGTTACATCCTGGAGAAAGGCGGGGTCCAAGAGCTAACAGCTGGATCCAGCAGGCACAATAGGTGCATGTAAGTAGGTGAATATACACACACAAGACGTTCAAACAGGAGAAAGAGAGAGGAGGGGTGGAAGAGGCAGACGGCATATGCACTACTGCCAGAAGGCTCTTGACACTTCCTCGCAAGAGACTCCTGCACAAACTAGGGAATAACACTGATGTATGGGAGAAATAATCTGGGTGAAGATAAAGAGTCACAGCAAGAGGAAGATGACGAGTGGAATACCTCAAGGGTCGGTACTAGGGCTCATCCTGTGCCTAATATACGTAAACAATTTAACAGAAGTGCATTTGTTCATTTGTTCATTTGATATATCACGCTATTGTAATTTCTGTGCGTAACAGAAGTTCACTCTTACATCTACCCAACCACTTGGACGGGTCCCCGACCATCCCAGTGGTTGGGCACTATTCCTTCCCAATCACAAATCCTTATCTTGATCCCTTTCAAGTGCTTTATAATCGTGATAGCTTGGCGCTTTCCCCCTGATAATTCCCTCCTCACTCTTATCAATATTTGCTGATGATGATAAGCTAATGAGACAAAGCAGAACTGAGAAGATGTATTGCATTGCGAGATGAAGACAACATTCTCCAGAGATGGTCTGGGAAGGCTACTAGCCTTTATCCCTAACAAATGCAAGGTTAAAACATAATAAGTAGAGCAAAAAAGGCATAAAACACAGTACAGGATGAAAACAAAATATAGTGACCGAGTGACCCCTAATATCTTAGTGTGGCTAATAGACGCCGTTTTTATATTCAATAATAATAATATTATATTGTAAAAATTGGTCATATTGTGACAAATCCTGGCATTTGACCATGCTTTAAGGAACCCAGCCTGCCTGTGGCCGGGTGAAGAGTGTCCCTTGTCTAGTGTAACATTCGATTTTAAAATGTTGCTTTAAATTATGTGACGTGAACGCCAACAACTGGAATAATAGGAGCCGAGGTAAACGAGAATGGAATTGGTGAGGCAGTTTTATCAAGCGTAATTGGCTGACTAGTCGCTGTTTACGATGACAAGAACGAATGACTGGACACTTGTCTTTCTGGACTGTGGGTGTTGCTGAGGACGTGGTCCACTACACTATCTCTTGCACCATGCCACGGTTTGGAGCAGCAAAATGCAGTAAATATGTTGAAACCCCTTTGAGAACTTTACTAATACCAGCTCTCGCGGGTGAAACATTTAGATAACTTTTAACATCAGCCACTAAGGTAGAAACCATTCGATAACTTTATTAATTAAGAAGAATTTTATGAGTAATCGCACCTTTGAAATGAAAGTCCAACTTGTTGACAGACAACTTGCAGAGTAATCTTTCACACATCCTAAGCTTGATATCATTCTTTCTTCTATTTTATATTATGAAAGCATAGTGGGTCTGTAATAGTGTTATGGGAGGGGTTGCTTGCTGGTGCGTTTGTTGTTCTCTGTCGAGCAGTTTTTCTATATATCAGAAGATTCTCAAGAACAGCCCCAATATACCCCATGGAAGGTCTCAAGTTTCAGTTGGACAGCAGACAAGTGTCTCTGGAATCCTTCCTTACTAAAGGATGCTGTTTTCTCAGTGGGAAGAGCTGTAGGCTGCTGTTTACGTAATCTGCGGTTCGAGCAATCTTGAATGGTCCCCAAACACATATATCACTTTTAACTCTATGCCACGAGTGTCGTCGGGTGTAAGTTGATCATAGACCCTGTGCAGATAAGTTCCATGAGCAGCCAACACTTACTGACGATCACTGGTGCAGTGGTGAGAGCACCACTGCTGCTGCTGGGGAGACCTCTGGCGGCCTGAGTTCGAATCCTATGAGAGGTCATAGAGTTAAAACTTTATTAGTAAATAAAGTTCCAGTGTTTCCCTATGTACTATATCTGTTCCCACTTGTTAGTTAATGTTTTGGTAAAGTGTATGGTGTGTTCACATTACCGGAGCGCAAGTTTATTCAGGTAAAACAACATACATACGAGATCAGTTACAAACAGAATGTGTGATTTCTAGATAGAGCTAGTACATACTAGTACAAGTAATGACGAAATTTTGCATTTATGGTGTTTGTGGAGCACAGCAGCAGCA